>NC_139715.1:5474307-5482926 GCF_964188405.1 Protomyctophum parallelum
CATCATGTTATGCTTTAGCTATTGAAAAATAGCAGATCTACAAGCTCATATCGCGCCACCGAGTGGCGTGCTACGAGCTTGTAGGTCTGCTATTTTTGAAAAATCGAAGACACTTTTAGAATCTGATCTCAGGTCAGAATGGGTTAATAGTGAAACTGTCAGGATGTAATAGACATTTTTAGAATCTGATCTCAGGTCAGAATGGGTTAACCACAACGCCACGCAACAACACTTTCCATTAGATTTAGTTCAGCACAGAAACACACGCATACTGTACAGACAATTAAGGCAGCATACGACAATACATGAAGTCTCCTTGAACGCATTACAGTACATACTTCCCAGAACACTATTGTCTGCGAGGTTTTGCAGTGGTGGAAAAAGTACATATTTTATTTGAGGTTTGGGATTGATTCAGCATGAGGACTAAATCACGTCAGGGCTGCCCATTGTCACCTATCCGGTTGGTGATTTTCATGGACAGGATGAGGGTCTACGGCTCGGTGGGCTAAGGGTTGCATCACTGCTGATGGCACCATCGGTCCAAAGACCTTCGGCTCTCACCGGACCGCTTCGCAGTCGAGTGTACGGCGGCTGGGACGAGGATCATCCCAGCTGCCGTGGTTCTCAGCAGGAAACCGATTGATTGTGCAGTCCATGTAGTGAATGGGACATTACCCCCATGTGAAGGAGTTCAGGTATCTCTGGGTCTTGTTCACGAGTGAAGGGAGGACGGAGGAGGAGATCTGCCGGAGAATCGGAGCGGCATTGCAGTCGCTGTACTGCGCTGTTGTGACGAAAAGAGAGCTGAGCCAGAAGGCAGAGATCTCTGTCTGTCTACCGAGCAAGCTTCGTTCCTACTCCGATTTGATGTGTTTATTAGATCCCCATTAGCTTGCTGTACATGACAGCAGCTACTCTTCCTGGGGTCATGAAGTGTGGGTCATGACCGAAAGAATAAGGTCGCGGATACAAGCGGCCCGGAATGAGTTTTTCTCCGACGGGCGGCTGGCATCTCCCTTAGAGATTGGGTGAGAAGTCCAGTTACGCAAGAGAGGCTCGGAGTAGAGTCGCTGCTTCTTCGCCTGGAAAGGAGCCAGCTTAGGTGGTCCGGGCATCTGGTTAGGATGCCTCTCGAGCGTCTCCCTATAGGGAGGTCTTCGCGGCACGTCCCACTGGGAGGAGACCCCCCGGGGCAGACCAAGGCGCAGTTGGAGGGATTACATTGACTCACTGGCCTTCAGGGTTCCCACAATTTTCTTTCCAATTTCCAGGACTATGTAACAATCATTCAGTGCTATTATGGGTCTCTTACTCCTGACCTATAGAGTATAGAGTATTGAGAGTCCACAACACTTCAGCCGACTGCTGGTCAAATGCAGCTGCGATGGATGGGTTGAGCGTGACTTGTTGTCTTGCCGTTGTAAGAGAAACAGTAGAACTACATCAGCCGTGAAATACGCACAGACACCCGCTGTCTGTTTAGCAGCCTTTTGGTGTTCAATTAGTTTTTTAAGTGGTGCAACCACTTCTACATCCAGCATGCAATGTCCGTGTACCTGTTTGTTTGTGATGCACCTGTGTGAGCACGAGTGGTGTGCGCATGCGTGAAATTGGAACGAGAGAAGTATGTGACATGGCTGCCACCTGCTGGACGCAAACGATACAGAGAAGAAATTGGAACGATACAGAAAACCAATAGACGGGAGTTGCACCACTTGGTTCACACTGGTGTGATTTTTTGCTTTTCACATGGCTGACCAGCACCATGTTCCCAACATCAAATGTTTCGATGTATAATTTGCAGCCAGCTCGATTCGTGTCCACTTCTCGCTTTGGCCAGTCTTTATATTTTTCATTTGTAAGCCACAAATTATTAAAAGCACGTTTCCCAGGCATTGTGTATAATTATGCTAGTTCAACCGATAAATTATAACTTTGAGCTCAATTGCTTTACGCTTCATCCCCGGAGATTCACTTGTTGCTCTCGCTCATGCGCTGCAGCTGCACAGATCGGTGTCACGAGACAAAGGAACAGACCTACAAGCTATAACTACACATCACGCTGTTCTTGAGTACAGTACTTGAGTAGCCTACATTGCACAGATAGACACTAGGGGGTGCTAGAGCACCCCCTGCCCTTTTGGCAATTTTGGCAAAAAAAAAAAAAAAAGGTTTATTTTTTTCCCTTAAGTTGTAGTGTGTGGACCATGCGGTGACATTGATCAAATCTTGATAAAAAAACGCTTCTACTATATTATTTAGGCCCCCCACAATCTAAAGCTATGTTTCTATGTCAGTGGTTCTTCGATTAAAGAAAAATAGCAGACCTACAAGCTCGTAGCGCGCCACTCGGTGGCGCGCTATGAGCTTGTAGATCTGCTATTTTTCAATAGCTAAAGCACCAAAATGGGTTCCCACCCCAAAATGCGCTGCACAAGGTGCCCTTTTTTTTCCACTTGAGCACCTGCCCCTCTAAATGTCTGTGCACGCCACTGTGCACATTCCACCAACGTGCCAATTAGAGAGCAGACTGCAGACAGAGAAGGAGCGAGTGGGCAGAGATTATAGAGCCACCGTGTCATGGCTGGTGGAAAGGAGCATGACATTTACAAATACCAGCAGCCCTCCCACACTCACACCGACGCCCTCCATAATGCAACACTCCCCCAGCCGGAACAGACTGGAGTGCATATTGTTGGGGCAACCTGCTCCAGGATTCACAATCATTACCAGTGGTTGGAAAGTAACTATAGTACATTTTACTCTAGTTTAAAAGGTAGGGTAAGTGGTTTGTAAGGTTAAAGGACCACTTCACCACTTTTCAACCTATCTTCATATAATAGGTCCTCACTAATAATCATGATAAAATGGCGCAATATTTTTCTACTCGGTCTGTGTCTCATAGGAGGGCTGTGGGCAGTTCAGAAACCGTCTTCCAGTGACATCATCGATGGGGAATACAAGCTAATAAAAACTGCAGGCTTTCTAGTCCTGAAAAGTTGCAATGCGAAAATGGAAGCCATCGTTCTCACGATAATGAAAATCTAAATATTTTTGTAAAAAAATATTGTTTAAAAAATAATCTGCCTAATGATGATGTCACTGGAAGACGGTTTCTAAAGTGCACACAGCCCTCCTATGAGACACAGACTGAGTAGAAAAAGATCGTTCCATTTTATCATGATTATTAGTGAGGACCTATTATATGAAGATAGGTTGAAAAGTGGTGAAGTGGTCCTTTAAAGCGCCATTGTCTGATAGTAATCCTAAACTATAGGGTGTTTGCAAACATTCCGCCAATCAGGATAGGAGAGAGTACCCATGTGACATAAGCTTCATTTTATTGTGTTCCAGTTCCAATTTCACTTGTTTAATCTGTCCAATTTTTGAGGACATCCATTTTAAAGTGATTAAACTCACAGTCATCTAAAGAACTGGACTTTAGTTGGAAAATAAATAAATCATAATAAAATACTAGAACTGCACTCTGTCGAGTGCATACTTGCTTGTTGCACACTAGTAGGCCATAAATGGCCAACTAGCGCGCAAGCAGAGCGCGCAAGTACTTTCGACCAGTGGTGCCAGATTACATACATGTATACACAGGAGCATTACCTTTAATCCTCCCAACACTAAAACATATCGTCAATACGTCGCCATCGAAAACCAATTACACTCTGGCATTGGGTCCTTTAATCCACATATTTCTTACGTCATCATTGAGAGCTAGTTATACATTATACACACCATGTGATCTGGTCCCAGCAAATCAGGCACAATTTGCTGGGACGGTGCATACGCATCAAAAGTGGCGGGTTTGGCTGGGACGGTGCATACGAGCTGGGCGAAACTATTACTTGCGCGCTCTGCTTGCGCAAGTAAATATACACATGAATATATCTTATTGTTTCCCCCTTCTCTATTCCAATTGGCCCACCCCACTTTCTGTAACAGAGCCGACTGTCGTAGGCTACTGGGAACACAGGCAGCAGAAATAAATCAAAGTAGTTGTTACTGTACTGTACTGTCTCTTTAAATCAAACGGAAATCACTATTCACTCACAGGCATGTATGTCCGTATAGCACTGACTCATGCCAGAAGAACTCGCGTGAGAAAGTCATTTAGGGCAAGTGTGTGTGTGGGGTTTCCAATCTTTATGGCCAGACCGCTCAGGCAGTCAGGAAAATGCTGATGCCGCCGTTAAGTATAAGCGCTGACGAGAAAAGAAAGCCTTGCCCCCGCCGAAGAGCAGAGTGACGGGAGCCCAACTGGGCCTGAATGCTCGCTGCACTCGGGCCCGGCCACCGGCCACCGGCTCCTGGTAGGGCTCCAGTCACTAACCAGGACACCGGAACAATTGCAAAGCGTCCACACGCGGCTCAGAGGCGGTGGAGCAAAGCCAGACGGATGGAGAAACGGAGTGGGGTGAATTGCGGTTGAAGAGAGGAGAGAGAAAGGAAGAGGAAAGTGACTCATGGCAATAAATAGCGGGCTCTGTTGAGGCCGTGCTGGGGGGGCTTTGAAGCGTGCCCGAGGAACGGACGGGCCCCATTTCCTGGCTGCAGCTTCCCCACGGTCAGCAACATCCACCAGAGCTATGGCTTATAGCTTAAACTCCCATAATGCCAGCTGCCTTTCACCCAAATCCAGGGAAGAAGCGGCACACACTCGCCTTAGCTCCTATAGCTCCCCTGGAAGTCGTCGACATCTCTGTGCCGCCTTTCCTGTGTCTCTGCGAGACAGGAGACTAAATAACAGGCTTTTTTTTTTTTTAAACACACTTAAACGATGACATTTTCACCCATCTCTCTAAACTATTGTTTACGCGGCAATGAAGTGCTCCGACTTAAGCCCGAGTGAGAGAAGACCAGATGGAACATTTTGTTCTCGTTTTCACATGCACACACCTGGGTTTTTCTGGGAATAGAGTGCTGAAATGTGAACATTAACGGCGATAAAGTGATCAGTGAATACATTGGAGCTTGTTGATTTGCTATACTTCTGGCTTAGAGATTGGGTGTAGAGGGAATAAAGTAGGGAACCGAGTACACGCCTGCACTCACTGACCACTTCATCAGGTACGCATGTCCAACAATACAGTAAGGGCCGATTCATACTCCTATTTTACCGCTGTTTCGGCGCTGTAGTGCCGAAATGATTTTGGCTCGTCAGAAACTTTCAGTAGCACCGAAGATCCGACTTTAGGACGGTACCCACCCACCCCCGAACCTCAAATGACGTCACATTGTAGGCTCTACAGAGCCGAACCGACTTTTATTCGGCTCTAAAACAGGAGTATGAATCAGCCCTGAGCCAAAGTTCCAATTACATGACAGCCACTCAGCGCCTTTAACGCATGGTCAAGACGGCTTATGCGGTCTATGCGGGGACACCGTTTTGAGAATTGTAATATCTCAGATCCATCTTTTTTGGCTCAAAACAAGCTTGATTTGCGGCTCATTTCTCGAAACGATACGATCCCCGGTTACAAAATGTATGTTTTGGGTGAATTAAATAACAATCGAGACACCCGTTACATAGCGATGATTCACTTCAAGGGTCTCGGTTTCGTCGGCGGTCAATGAGAAGTTGTATGTTTTGGCTGAAAAACATGTGGAATGGAGAAAGAAAAAGACACCACATATCTGGAACAAACTCGGTATGAGTTTATGTTTTTCAGCCAAAACATGCCTTTTAACCCATTTTAGGCCTGACATCGAAATAAAAAAGCCTTCTAAATCCTGACAGTTTTCTGAAATACCTATGTTTCTATGCCTATATCACTCAATATTTCATGTCAAGGACCCCAAAAATGATATGTAATTGGCCACCGACCCCCATCTGAAAATATGTTGTTCCAGGGACCTCTCCAGAAGCAAAGATTTGAATTAAAAACGTTCGTTCTCAAAGAATATATTCCAAATTTGAGGCACATTTTCACGATTTGACTGGTTCAGGGGCTGATGTCAGAAAGGACAACAGTAGCTCATCCTTATACAGCCAAAGGCATGCAGGAGATCACCTCTGGATGAACACGATTAACCTTGAGGCAGACGGGCAGCAGCAGCGGACGACAACAGGTCCTCTAAAAAACCGAGAAACTGAGGCTATACTGGATCCTGAGTTAATGGAGATGGGTCTCTCGTGGTTGACAATGACGCGATAGGTGGAGAAACATTACCGATGCCTTATTTGTTATTTCCCCACAGGGGAAAAGAGCAGAGAGAGAGACAGAGTCTCTTTCGCATGGAGAGATATGTCTAAAACTGTTACTTTAACATATGGAGATGGGAGGTTTCTGCCCTACAGCAACGATAAGTAACCGAGTAAGATAATGTTGGCTATGTATGGATTCATTGACTTGCTGCCATGTTATTGACTGATTAGAAATGTGTGTGCAGTTGGACATGCGCACCTAATAAAATGGTTGGCGAGTACCCCTGGGGACCCCCTCTAGGGTTGAAGTGGTTAACCCATTCTGACCTGAGATCAGATTCATACGAGGTTTCCGCTGGACACACACTGGTCTGATGAACCCATTCTGACCTGAGATCAGATTCTAAAAATGTCAGTCTTTCTTCGATTTTTCAAAAAATAGCAGACCTACAAGCTCGTATCGCGCCACTCGGTGGCGCGATATGAGCTTGTAGATCTGCTATTTTTAAATGGCTAAAGCATAACATGATGCCGACACCAAAATGGGTGCCCGCCCAGAATGGGTTAAAGCTCAAGTAGATGTGGTGGCCTGCACAAGAACCAAACACACATTTCAAACGCAGACACTCCTGATCTTAGATGCAGAGACTCAGTGTGTGTTCCCTGGATTCGGCGGTGGCATTTCCGCGTTCAATATTTCAAACAGTACAGTGCAGGGTGGGGTGGGGATTATGAGTACATGAGTGGAGAGTGGCAAGCCCTCTTATAAGCGGTCTGTAAGAGCAAAAAGGCCTGAAAACGGCTGAGTGCACGGGCCAAGACCATGACAGCTTACTGTGGTCAGTGATCAGGGAAGTGCAGACGATGGTAGAGAGGCAGGCACTCAGAATTGGTGGGGGGAAAATCTGCTATTGCACTCTTTAGCTACTGAAGATGTGGCATATAACGTAAGATTAATAATAATAATAATAATAATAATAAAACTTTATTTGTATAAGACCTTTCATGACATGAAATGCAGCTCAAAGTGCTTTACAGAACAATGGAGAATAAAAGAAAAGCAAGGCAACGACAAAAAACAAGCAGTAATGCAATACAGTGAGGACATGAATAACAAAAAAATAAAAAATAAAAGATCAATTAAAAGCAATGTTGTAGAAGTGGGTCTTGAGCTGAGCTTTAAAAATGTCTACAGAGGCTGCCTGACGAAGGTACAGTGGGAGCTTGTTCCATGCCGACGGCCCGCAGAAGCAAAAAGCTGCTTCCCCGTATTTTTTAGTTGCCATTTCTTTAGGCAAAGCGAGCAGGCCAGCAGTGGAAGACCTTAGGGGGCGGTTTGGGACATATTTAGGCAGGCAGTCATGTAGGTAGGAAGGTGCGAGACCATTGAGAGCTTTATAGACAAGTAAAATAATTTTAAAATCAATCCTAAAAACAACCGGAAGCCAGTGCAGTGATGCCAAAACTGGAGTAATATGTTCTCTCATCTTAGTTCTAGTTAAAACTCTGGCTGCTGCATTTTGGACAAGTTGTAGTCTGTCAGTTGTTTTCTTAGGCAGTCCTGAAAAAAGTGCATTGCAGTAGTCAAGCCGAGAAAAAACAAAGGCGTGGATTAGCGTTTTTGCATCGTCCAAGGACACATAGGCTCTGATTCGTGCAATATTTCTAAGGAGAGAAGGATTCAGGAGAGTTTGTAAAAAAAGACAATTCTCCCGAATGCTTCATTGGGGTATGGCATGTATAGGGGGTGCATTTGCATTTATTTCACCATAGCAAATGCTGCATTCACTCATTTTGCAGACGTGTAAAAGGGCAGGGGTAAAAGGCCAGGGGCTGAAACCCCTTTGATGTCTACAGTATGTACACGTGCAGTGAGCGAAGGCCAGAAAGAGAGAGAGAGAGAGAGACAGAGAGCAAAGAGAATGAGAGAGAGATATAGATTAAGAGACAGAAAAGAAATGACAGGGGGGTGTAGGTGTATTTTAATAGGCTGCTCTGCCCCCTCTCCTGGGGACATGGTGTAATGAAGACAAGTTACAGCAAAATGTCTGCTGTTCTGTCGGGGAATCAGCGGTGCACACCACGCTGCACAAGGGAATCCAACCCAACCACCACTGACATGACATAACCCATTCTGACCGGAGATCAGATTCATACGAGGTTTCCACTGGACACACACTGGTCTGATGAACCCATTCTGACCTGAGATCAGATTCAAAAAATGTCCGTCGTTCTTCGATTTTTCAAAAATAGCAGACCTACAAGCTCGTAGCGCGCCACTCGGTGGCGCGCTACGAGCTTGTAGATCTGCTATTTTTCAATAGCTAAAGCATAACATGATGCTGACACCAAAATGGGTTTCCGTTCAGAATGGGTTAAATCCCACAGCGGGATGTGGCTCCAAAGCCCGCACAATGCCAGATTTTTTTTATTCTTTATTTCTTTTAACAATTTGGGAG